>NC_054388.1:3968501-3973501 GCF_017654675.1 Xenopus laevis | reverse complement strand
AACTGTATAATAATGATTGTGTCCCAGGACTGACCCCCAAATATCAGTCGTGCAACCACATGTTTGGTTCTCTCATACCACCCATTTAAGAAACATGGAACCCTGAAAATCAGTTGTATTTTTGTCCAAAAAATAAATTATGTTTTTTGATGTCTGTCTTTATATTAAGTTTTTCTTACACATTTAGAAGTCTAAATCTTGTTATAAAAGTAAAATTACACTAAAAAGTCTAAAAAATCTAAACGCTGTCTTACAGAGTTACTTATTTTTCCTTGGAAAAAAAAAAAGTACTGCCCCAAGAAAATGCCCCTTATGTGAAAGAACACAAAATGTTCAAAAACTGTGGAAATACAAGTACCAGAAGTGTGAAATCGTCCTGCAGTGAAAAAGAACAACCTGGTCAGCAATTGTCAATGGAATTCAACCCATTCATTAAATTGTGTGACAGGCTCGTAGATGAAAACATCTTTTCATAGCTTTCAAATTCGTACAACAAAGTTTCTGTAGTGTAGTGGTTATCACGTTCGCCTCACACGTGAAAGGTCCCCGGTTCGAAACCGGGCAGAAACAATATTTATTTAAAAATTTTTTGTAACTATAAGAAAATATTTTACACTCCAAAACTATCTTGTTGCAAAATTTGCAAATCAACACCAGTTTTGATAATTGCACCCCTAATATAACAATGTAGAGTCTAAGGGGCAGCTCAGGTGTACTAGCAGTAGGGGTTCCATGGTGTAACGGTTAGCACTCTGGACTTTGAATCCAGCGATCCGAGTTCAAATCTCGGTGGAACCTGCAAAAGATTTTTTTGCCATGAGACCCAAATTCATTTGCAGAACCAGCTTTGTTCCCTTCTCTCTCCCTTGGGGTAACTTTGGCTGATTTGGGAATGGGCTTACCTATGAAGGCCTTCATTCGTCCACATCATGGTAAATCTAGAGTCCTAACCAAACTCTGGCATTCTTAGGTTTGCCAGTTTTCTTGCTGTTCCTTCACATTCCCAAACCAGTTTTAGAGTATTCTCTCCAAAATGAATGGTGGGCTTACTCTACAGGGCAAAACTCAACTGCCTTTCTACACCTAAGGGTGGTAGCAGATGGGGAGATTAATTGCCCAGTGACAAATCTTCTCTATTGCAAGTGACTACTCTCCCGGAAATGCTTTCCCGCCAGCAAGAATGCGAATAGCAGTGGGATGGCATATGTATCGCTTCGGAATTCCGAAGTCGCCACAAAGTTTCCATCGTGAGGCAACTTTGGAAAACGTAGCACTATGTATGCCATCCTGCCAGCGATTTGCATTCTTGCCAGCGGGAAGGCATTTGGGGAGATAGGACGCCCGTAGTAGAGAAGATTTGTCACTGGGCGACTAATCTCCCCGTGTGCCACCACCCTTAAAGACAAGGGACACTCCTTTGAAGATGTTAATGTGCAAATTTTGGACAAAGAAGACTGCTTATTTTAATGGGGTGTGAAAGAATCCATTCATGTTAAGGTTGAAAAACAATCCCTAAACAGAGGAGGGGGCCTTCGACACCACCCGTCTGCTACATACTGTTGCTGTTCTAACATCTTTAACTCAACAGTTTCACAAAACTTCACACCTCCATTCACACAACTCTCACAAGTAACACCTGTCTCTTTGAGTTGCATGACCCGTCAGTAACTCACACACAGCCACCTCACACCATTCACAACCCCTGTGAGTTTAAATTGCACAAAAAAAACCATTAGAAGTTAGATCTTCCTACCTTGCACGCACATCGTATCCAATACTGCCCTACGAGTCTTGGACTGAGGGCCGAAAGTTAGGGTAGCATGCAGCGTTGGTCGGCAACCAGAAGACAACTTTCAATGCAGTAGTCGTGGCCGAGTGGTTAAGGCGATGGATTAGAAATCCATTGGGGTCTCCCCGCGCAGGTTCGAATCCTGCCGACTACGGTCTACCTTTAGTTGCCACTCCGTCCATGGGGATAACTTTGACTGATCTGAAAAAGGAAATGGATGAAAGCAGGCCATAGACATACAGATTTCACCCTTATATCAGGCGGGCGGGTTAACGATCGTACGTTGCAATCTTCTAACGAACCTGTCACTCAAAAGATGTTGTGGCCATGACAACAATCATACGATAGTTATGTCCGACAAATTCTAGTAACAGTCACCCATTGATATGGTCAGATAGTCAATACATGCAGAGAGAGCAACTTGTTAGCCCTGGGTGAAAAGATCAACAACAGGGAGCTTTAAGTACAAAATAACCTCGTTATAATCTTAATTTAACTGCAAAAGATGAAAACCCACAAGGCTAGTAGGGTATAGTATATCTTGTATATTGTTCAGATGGCTGTGGACACCCTAACCATATTAAAGCAATAAAGAAATGTATCAATATGAACCCATATAAAGGGCTGCTGAGTTAGAGGACAGGTAGAACACTCTCCATTTTCTATTGTTGGAAACTGCACAGGCAAATGCTAATTGGATAATTGGTGTTAGTGCCTCCTGGAAGGGCCCATGTGTGCAGCCATTTCTAGCTGAAAAGCTTGCAAAGCAAAAATATGTTTTTGAAAATGCCTCAACTTTAGAAAAGTCTGTTGAGGGAGGCAGCTGGCCATCAATCTTTCCTCCATTGAAAGGAACATAAAGTACCAACATTGGAAACAAAAAGTAAAATGAGTCTGTAAGGCTCAGGCTATGACTCACCTCCTCCTGTAGGGGCCACGTTCATCTCTGCCGCCAGATGTCTTTTGGGCAGGACAAGAGGGCACATGGATGGGGAGCAACAACTCACCACCAAATGCTGTGAACGCAGAACAGGAAGACAACTAAAACCCTGGCAGATATGGGATACCAAAAATTGCACATCTGTGACCTACGTGACATCCAGTCACTCCAGCCTTTATACATTTCATTTTTGCCTAACTTACATATATTTCTAGTTGCAGTGTTAAGCACATACAAGGGTTTTAATTCTAAAACACACACGCAGCCAACATAGCCCCACTATGCCCCATGATTTTTCCCAATAGGTGAAATTTTTCTGTTGATAGGCTACTGGGGGTAGGAGAGGTGTGATCTCACTCCAACTTGTAGTGTAGCAGTAAAGAGCAAAGTTTACCAAAACATAAGTCACATGGCTGAGGGCATCTGGGAAGCAGAGAAACATGTCCAGCCCCATGTCAATTAAATATAAAAAAAATCTGCTCTTTTGAAAAACAGATTTCAAGGCAGAAATCTGCAGGAGGAGCGCTATTAACGGAAGCATTTTGTTAAAAAAATAAAAAAAAGTTCTCCCATGATCATAGAGTCACATTGTAGGTCCAGACATATAGATGACGACTCTGTGCTATAGCTAACAAAGTACTAATATCAGCGTCTCTGTGGCGCAATCGGTTAGCGCGTTCGGCTGTTAACCGAAAGGTTGGTGGTTCAAGCCCACCCAGGGACGTTTTTAATCCTTCTGGTATGTATCACAACTGCATTGACAAATCTAATATAGCCGATATCTACACAGCCCAAACATAATCTTTGTCTCTCAACAATTCTATCAGAAATATGCCTCTCATTTCTTCCACCCCCTGAAAAGAGTGGGCTTATCTGCCACTGGAGTTCTCTTATTTACTATCTGAACACCCTGAGCAATTACAGAATCACTCTCTCTCCGCTTCTCCTTGCAGACTTTAAGGCTCATTTACAACCAAAGCACAAGGTGCTACAGGCTAATTTCAGCTGCATGTTTGTACCCAATGTGCAAAAATAGAATAGTATTCATACCTTCACAACATTGCATTGCAGTTTAAAGGCGCCTCTTTCTCTCTGCAATCCTTTGCTCCTGAACAGCTCACTCGGCAGAAATTCCTCCCCCTCCCTGCATGCAAACTCCAGCCTCCATACGCTAGGGAAGCCTTTAGCTGTGGCTACAAGCCCTAACGATTCTCACTGATTTTGAAACACACAAGAACAAGCTGTTGTGCATTGTTGGCGACACCACTATCATGTCTGGAAAGGCTGCTTTGGAGCCCTCATAGACTCGCATCAAGGTTTCTGTAGTGTAGTGGTTATCACGTTCGCCTAACACGCGAAAGGTCCCCGGTTCGAGACCGGGCAGAAACAGTTTTTTTACCCAGCCAATTTTAGTAGTAATTTTTTTTGGAGAAAGGCAAAAATGTTTTTATTTTGTTGTTAAATTGTCTAAAGGACAACTGCCCTTGTCACACACAAAACATTTGTATAACATGCAAACTCACATGGGTGGCCAGATTGCGCAGTCTGTAATCCTATACTGTCATCTAATGGTTATTTTTAATTGACCAACTGAGAATTTTATTTCCCTTTAAAACGCTCAAGTTGTACGAATTTCTCATGTGACGCAAAGAAGGCAGAACATAGAGGTTCCATGGTGTAATGGTTAGCACTCTGGACTCTGAATCCAGCGATCCGAGTTCAAATCTCGGTGGGACCTTTGTTGTTGCTAGATATTTAAGCTGTTTGTTGTGTTATTTTAAAATCTGATTGCATATCACACTCTAAAATTTGAACAATATTGTCTATAAATAAATCCATAGACTGGTTTAAGGCTTTGCTGACAAGCATGTGCCTAATAAGCCAAAGCCAACTGTATAATAATGATTGTGTCCCAGGACTGACCCCCAAATATCAGTCGTGTTACAACCACATGTTTGGTTCTCTCTTACCACCCATTTAAGAAACATGGGACCCTGAAAATCAGTTGTATTTTTGTACAAAAAATAAATTTTGTATTTGATGTGTCTTTATATTAAGTTTTTCTTACACATTTAGAAGTCTAAATCTTGTTATAAAAGTAGAATTACACTAAAAATTCTAAAAACTCTAAACGCTGTCTTACAGAGTTACTTATTTTTCCTTGGAAAACAAAAAAGTACCGCCCCAAGAAAATGCCCCTTATGTGAAAGAAAACAAAATGTTCAAAAACTCTGGAAATACAAGTACCAGAAGTGTGAAATCGTCCTGCAG